>NC_050584.1:24512500-24550000 GCF_013368585.1 Megalops cyprinoides | reverse complement strand
CCTCATAATCAAAGTGCTTTTTTGGAAAATAAATTGAGAATAATTCATTGCAAATCAGTTGTATCTCAGAATTTTTTAAAATTCTTCAAAAGTTTTTTCTTTGTTTTTCAGCAACAGAATTGCTGACCTGCTGTTCAGCGCATCCCTAGTGCATTCGGTTGCTTTTTTTTCTTACCCCCTGAAGTCAAAATATAAGCATCGGCCCTCTCGCCCCACCCCCAGGTGGCCTTTAGAAGTCCCTTGTTGTTACAGCCTGTCAGATCACTGGCGGGATCACTTTCCGCTAAAACCGGGATCAAGCGCGACGTGGACAACACCGCCGTATTTCAAAAGAATCCGATAATCTGCTACTCTTAGCCAGATTGTTAGGGGTGTGTGTTTTTTTTTTTTTAAACCCTACGCGTTTTGTGATTCGTCAAACGGACTCAGCCGGCGTTCCACCTGCCGGCCTAGAGAACCCAGACGCGGCTTTCATCGCCAAGCGGGACCCTGCCTGACAGCACGGATTCCTCTCTGGCAGCTCCCTCTCTCCCAGGTGAGGACGCAGAAAGAGAGAAGGATCCAGAATATGCGACTCGTCCTCATTCCCCTCAGCCAGGGAGCTCTGGTTGGGGTCACGCATGGACACGGGCAGAGAGAGAGCGCCCACCTCGGGGAGGCGAGGCCCAACCCTTGACACTCAATTCGTGGTCAAGTGCAGCCTTTCGGCAGCACTTATCTTACTTTACCTTAGCTTAGCTTAGCACCGCTGCCACCTTTGAGCAAGGCTTTTGCGGTTTCTCGTGCCTCCACATGATCCCCCCCCCCCCCCCCCAACAGACAAAGGTGAAGCAATCATGGAAAGACAGCACCCATCATCACACCTTCACTAACCGCAGAAACGGCCAAGTCTGCTCGATTTTTATTATTTATTTTTTTCTCATATACATAATTATTTTTTTCATCCCCTCTTCTTGCTTGCACAACAGGCCCTCACACCCCACCCCCTCCCCCAAGCCCTCACGCTGCTAGCTGCACGTAGGCCCGGCCTAAATGATTTTATTTTCCACAGATTATTAAAGCGCTGCGGCTCCCGTCCCGTCGTCCCCTCCGAATCAGCCGCTCTTTTTATTTTTCGGAGGGGACAAGGCACAGGAAGGCCGGGTCCCCGCCGGTGGCGCGCTGGGGGCCATTAAAGCCGAGCAGACGGGCAGGATGCTCAGTGAATAGAGGAAGGCAGGGGCAGGGCACCATGCCCTGTTACACGCTCGCTGCTCAGACCCCCGCTGTTATCTCCTCCGTGCACCGCTTCCTATGGACCCCCCCCCCCCCCCCCTCCAGCCCCATGCATCCCACAATCCTCTGCCTCACCCCTGTCCAGCAGGCCCCAGGCCCTAACTGTTTGAGTCTGCTGCTTACAGAAGAGTGTGTCTCTCTCCATCTCTCTATTCTCTTTGCTCTCTGAATCCCCCTTATTCACATTTTTGTCTCTGTTATGTATCATCTCTCTCTCCCACACTCTTTTTTTCCCTTTTCCCTGCATCTCTCTCCCTGTCTCTGTCACGCTCTTTCTCACTGCCTATATGACTCCCATTTTCTCTAATATTTCATTCCTCAGCTCTTTTGATGGTCGCTGTGAGTGCCAGCATCAACAGTTGGGGGGGGGGGGGGGGGGGGGGAGGAATCAAAACAACACAGCAGCTCGTAAACGCAGTGCGAGAGAGGCTGGGAGAGGACTGCCCGGGCATTGTCTGGAGCCCCCAGAGGCCATTACCCACGGGGAGCGAGGGCCACGCTCTTTTGATTCATCTCCCGAATCGACGGGGAGGGTAGCAGGGGGCTGAGTCAGACGCGACGGACGGTATTACACATCCCTGTGGGAAAGGCAGGAACTCGCGCGGGTCACGGGTGAAACGTTTTACTGCCACTGCTGACCACATATTACTGTTCCCGAGTGTGACAGAACTTCAGGGTGTCCTCAAGGTGATATTCTCCTTCTCATAAAACACATACACATGTAATGAATCCAGCTACATGGGCATACAGTACGTAGTAATATCAGTGGCCTGTGGTTAAAGTAAGGGACACCCGGCTCAGCTGATTAAAGATTCCAACTCCAACATTCCAACACTTTCATTTTTTCCAGGGTCTGACTGGCCCGAATATCGGCACAGTTCTGTGTTGTAAAAGTATAAAAGGGTGTAAAGTCCAGTGTTGTGCTTTGTGGCTGTATCCCCACCCATCCACAGTTTTAATATTTTAATAACCCATTTTCATTTCAGCGGCCCCTGATGATTCAGACAGATTGGGCTGAATGGAACAAGAGTTGCCAGATCCATGTTTCCTCCCCATTGCCAGATCCTCCAAATACCACCCAAATATAAGGAGCCACATGTTGCTCCACTGGGAGAACTGACTAGTGGAGGTTCCAGTCTTAGGGAGGGGGGGTGTTATGAAGAAGCTGTTATTTGAACGCGCTCGTAAAAATCCAGGGTTGGATGCCATAACAGACGATTTGCTGGTTTTAAACAGCCCTTTCCCGTTCAAGGCTGACTTAATTAGATAAAGGCCTCGGAGGAGGGCCTGGGCTGGATAGACGTGTTTTGTCTGTCCGTTAATGCTGGCGTGAATGTGAACCTGGGCCAAAGGCCAGGCCCGGTTTAGAATAACAGTGCAGGGGTGTCTCGGGTTTCACCTGAACCCCGGCCATAGCAAAAACGCACCGAAAAGCGCAAGTCTGCACTTTTACAGTGCACCGCGGTGCACACACATGCACACTGCGGAACATTGTTTTATCTGCCGTGCAAAATGCCCCCTCATCAGCTGAAATGTAAAGTCCCTGGACCACAGTGCGTCTGCGGCTTTTGTTTTCCCATTTGTTCTTTATGGACTTTTTAAAGCTGTTCTGTACAGTCTCATTGAGGCCTGGTCCTGTTCCTTTAGGTTTCAGTCCAGCGCACCTCCTTCTTATCCAAGCACATAAATGTCTGATTTCAGCCTTAATTAAACCAATTTAAACCCTCATCTCAGCTCATTAGCCATTTAAGAACAACAAAACTAACGAGGGAGTGCTCTGATGTATACAAATTCACACAGCACATTCAGCTAGTTAGGTCCCAACCAGCCATCCATTACATCTGTGTTCTCCAGTGGATAGAGTGTATTAGGTGATACATGTTTAAAAAGGCAGCCAGGCATCCCGAGTGTAATAGGGATATCCTTGTTGTTTATGGTGAGAGGTTTTTCAGGTGTTGGGTAACTGAATCTCAGTGAATTCCAGGTGTCTTCAGGTGAGTTTTTCTTCTCTCTTGTTGCTGTTTCTCCGCAGGTGCACGGCATCGTTCGGCGGTCCAGCTCCTTCAACACTGGGAGGATTGAGCACCTCTACAAAAACCCCCAGACTCACACTGAAGGAAGTAAGTCCTTTCGCAGCGTCAACAGTGACCACTTTGTGCCTTAAGTTTTTTTTTAATCAATCTTTTTCCAGATCAGTAATGACTGAAATATACAGTGATATGAAACCTGTGACCCGTGGGCCAAATGGAGATCATTAAGCATTTAGACTCCATGGTTTTCTGCCTGTTAGGAGAGTGCAGATTCCATCCTGGTTCGTGGATATTGTATATGTGTTCCATTTGACCATTGTCATATCTAATATCTAGTATCAGACTGTTTTTCACAATGACGCAGATTCAATGTGTGGTGTAATATTGTGCCTCTTATTTGTTTTTATAGAAAACAGCCATTGGCTTAATTGTGAAGTCATAGAACACTTAATAGTGCAGTTTGAAATTGAGATTAAGATTTTACAGCACTTTGTGACAATCTAGGTTGTAAAACAGTGCTGTACTTAAAAATTTGATTTAGTTGATTGAAGATCAGTTAAATCCTGATTTAAGCAACTGTGTTAATTTGATTTAAGTGACACAGCTTCCTCACTGTTGGTGAAATTGAATGATGACTTCACCATTCCCGCTTGATTGCCTAATGATTTTGCAGAAGATTCTTGATAATCTATGCAGCAAATGTGCTGTACATTTTACTGGCTACGGCAATGGTGACAATGTGGGAAATACACCGAAGGAGAGAGTGTTTCAGTATAAACAAAGTCTAACTTTTTACATTTAATGTGTCATCAGGGAAGGATGGATCATGCAATGGCTGTAAGTTTGATCTATGTAATATATTATGGATATTATGTGGGTTCTTACATAAAACCAATCATCTTGAAATGCATATAAATGAACAAGAATTCATTTAATAGCAAAATTTGGTGTTCTTTGACTTGGGGTGTCAGTTTTTTGGTGGTGTTGAGTATTTCTTTTTTGTGATCAGAAATGACAGGGAGCCACTTGGATTGGAAATCTGTCTAAATAAATGTATTGGCTCAAACTGCACTCAAAGGAACATCAACAACAAACCTCAAAAAACAGACACTCCATTTCTGGCCTAGTGTGGTAGCTACTTTAAGGTGATGGGACATTACAGCTGTTTTGAATCGATGAAAGAACTGTGTCTTCATCTTTGTGTTTTAAACTCTGACAAAGAAATGTGACCTGTTCAGATAAAGTATATTTTTTTCAACTGAGTAACTTTACAAGAGTCTCCTAAAAAGAAGTCCATCCACAGGTAGACTGAGAGATCACTTTTCTTTGTCATGATTGTGGTGCTGGCTTTTCATTTGGTTTTTCGGGTTGTTTTGGCTATAAAATAGCGCCTACTTATTTATCATTTCTGTATGTGTTAAACCGACATGTGTATACGTGCTGCATAGTACAACAAAGAGTTTAAGCGCCAAAGAAACCTTAATGAATAGGCTGTTTTTGTGTGCTCATCGCTGGTGACAAGTTCGTCGGTTTCATTAGCGCCTTCGAGCGGAATGCTTTCTTTCGTGCCTATGCTATACGTGCCGCCCACAGGTGTTACTATGGTGAGTAATCCTGTTTTCACTGCCGCTGTGTTTTGCCAACTAGAAGGCTCTAGGAGTTGTAAAAAGAAATCAAATGTATCGCAATCAAGCTATTTTGACAAGCTGAATCACACGTGCCCTGATGGCTGTGCGGTGTTGATTGCTTTGAGCCGTGTGGGGGGAGCGGCGTTCGGGCTAGCGCAGTTCCGACCGCAGGCATGGCGCAAGCGTCTCCGCGGCGCAAACGGGCAGAACAAGCGCGCCCTTTGTTCCGTCTCATCCTGGATGGAATGTCCTGCCGTGTTCTCAGAACGTCAGCCACGCCGACACTGACTCGCAAGAAAAGGGGGGAATTCTTGCTCTTTTAAACACCGAGTTTAAGTCAATAAGCATCCCCAATGACTGTTTAAAAGTGGCCTGGAATTCTTAAATTACTAAAAAAAAAAAAAAAAAAAAAAAGTCCAGACCACCAGTGCTTTGCTTGAATGGAATCATGCCCCTTCTTCCTGTAGTTTTGTGTATCTTGTGATTTTTTTATCGCTCTTATGCAGTAATTGTAATAAACAAACAAGTTATTAACTAATGTACTACTACTAACTAATGAAAGTTCCCTGGTAATAACTCACTGTCATGACGCCCTGTGCTTGCGGCTCTCGCATTTGTATTTTAAGCTATGGACACCTTTCAGGCCTGGCTTGGGGCGGTATACTGCATACACTGATTTTTCCCCTGTGTCAGGTCTCTGTTAATTAGTTTTGTGCTGTCACCGAATGCCTGCCCATATCCCTCTCAAAATAAAAGCGATAACTCAGAGAATTATATTTACCAGCATCGCTCAGTTGGGCTGAGCAGACGGCCAACAACCCCTTTCTTTAACAAAGAGGTGACGGCAAATATTTGGGAAGGGGTGTCAAATTCAGGTCAACATTCCGCTAACAGCGTAATCAGACCTCATTAACTGCAGGCTGAGATGAAACAATGACCAGTACACAGGACGTGGCCCCTGGACCAGAGTTTGGAAACGGCTATTCCAGACCACAGCGCAGTTGGCACAGACGATTTCTACAGCATTCTGTAATGCGATATCATGGGGCTTAAAAATATTGTGAAAATGCGACGAGCTTCGGCCAGTCTTAACACCACTTCAATGCTAAGATATTGTAACCAACATAATGTAAAGTATAATACCATGATACCATGTGAACCTGTCTAGGTGCAATGTTGCAGGTTTTTACGTGGTTGCATGAAACACACTTTACCACAACCCTGTCAATAAGTCAATAAACCCATAAATTTCATCCCATAATATGTAAAATATTATTTAGATGACTTCATTTGGTTGCAGTCCAGACGTGTTTTGAAAGTTCACAGCAACAGTGTGAATCAGACGCAGCCAACTGTTTATTGTCGGTAGCTGTCTGACGTTCATTAATTTAATCGATGAACTTGATAAAGCACACTGTGGATAGATGCTCATATCAAAACATGACAAAATTAATCTCGCTGGTGTCAAAATCTGTTATTACTCATGCCGTGTAAAGGGGGGAAAAAAATCATAACGACTTATTTATGGTCAACCGGAACAGTGTCTTGTTCAAACAAAACCGTAATACAGGAGAGGGTGTGGATTATTATTGCTATGGTTTGATGTGTTATTAGGTACACAGCAAAGCCTTCCACCATGATACCATGACATGCATTGCCAATACACGCCCTCGGGAGCTTTAATGCTTTTATGGAGCGGAACTCAGGTTTTAACTAAATAAAAGAGAGAAATTTTAAAGATACCTTCTTTTATAAACTGTGTGGTACAGTATATAATCCTCTGGAAAAGAAAATAGTTCTGATACGCCAAAAATGATATTTGCTGAAGGGAGCAGATATCTTTATATTTTAAAGTATAGCCTACAATATAAATCACAAAAAAACAAAAAATCCAAATGTGGCTGAATATTGCAAAAGGAATCTTTGAACCCAGAGGTAAGTAATACCAGGGAGTACTACACAGAAATACTTCACTGCACTTTGTCGCCAGAAGCTTGTCATCAAGCTACAAGACTTAAGTTAATAGGCCAGCTATACATGAAGTGATACTGGCTAACTTGATGGCATTCTCATTTCTGATATTTGTTGAGCAATCTACCAGTTGTACTAAAGGAATAAAGATACATCCTGCCTATAGGTAGCTAGTTAGCTCCCATTTCACATGCTGTAAATTAAATACAGTTCAGTAGTGATTTTCCTGAACGTTGTAGGCTGCTGTTTATGTGACAGGTAGTCACATAGGGTGTGTGGTTTGATCAGGCGAGCATAAGCTCTGTGCGCTGACTGGTTCAGCTGGTCTTCACCCTGTGTTTTTCCTTCAGACATGAAGCTTCACTACGGCGACCTGACAGACAGCACCTGCCTGGTGAAGATCATCAATGAGGTCAAGCCCACGGAGATCTACAACCTGGGTGCCCAGAGCCATGTCAAGGTAGGAGCCCTCGCCTGTGGCCCGTGTTGCCTTTTTAATTTTCACTCCCCTCGCAGTGCGGGCCCTCTCTTGCCAAGCATCATCACAAGAGCGGTGGGCTTTCTGGGAAGCTTTGTTTGTGCGTGTCGCCCTGTGAGGATGTGTACAGAGGAGCCCTCGCTCCTTGCTTGTAGTTTCTGATAAGACAATGCTCTGTTTGTCAGAAATGCTACGCTGCCAAGCAAGGCATTTCCAGTCTGACCTCCCCTCCCCCATTCCCCACACCCCCACCGGGCGTGGCAGGATCCGTGGTGGACAAAGTGCTCTTGTCCGCCCGTGGCTGCGGATGAAAGGTGGGGATGAGTCGGCCTGTGTCTCTCCCACGTCTCCTTCCACATCCTCTGAGGCCTGGGGGGGAGGGGGGGGGGGGGCATGACTCCGCACTGGACGACGGGAGCTCTCCCCTCCCACTCGGAAACCTAGCGGGCCAGCGGGCCACACACACGGCCGCTGAGTTCCCCGAGTTCCGCCGCGCCTCGTTCCTCTCGGCCCAGGCCTCTGGAGGAAGCCTTTAATGGGTCTTTTTTTTCATTTCCTGTATCCCAAGCAGACTAAATATTTAAAGACCCCAGTCAACAAGAAGATGCTTCACCACCCTCAGTGTGTGCAAAACGGTATTAAAAAAGGAGCTTTACTTATTTATTTTTTGAAGTTAAAAAAGACTTTTTAAATGCCTAGCCTCAAAACTAGGACTTTGTGAAAGAGAGAACAGGTCCAAGCTGAAAGGAGCTATGCTTCTTACACGCATTCAAAACCCTCCGGATAACCTCCCTGGTGAACCAGGAACTGTATGGGGGCGGTGGGCTGGACTGCCCACGTCCGTTTGGCAGGTGACTATCAGCCCGAATCCATTTTGTTAGATGGTTGTGTGACACAGACAGGTAATAATGGCATGGGAACCCCCAGGTCCCATCAGGCCGGCCGAGGAGGAACGTGTGTGTCTGGCAAACAGATGTGGCAGGAGGCAAGTTTCCTGGATTACAAAGCAGAGAATATTAGCAGCAGTTACGGTCACACGAGAAGGAAAAGTTTATTCACTGGCGCGGTTGCCTTTCATGTGAAATATTTGCTAGTATGCCTCAATTCCCTTATTTTGCCCGTGGAGGACAGTGAAGCGGCTGGAGGTTTCAGTCAAACGTCTTGGCCTTTTGACGAAACTGTGTGGGTGTTCACTTCCATGGAGAGAGTCATCAGTGTTTTACTGGCTGAGAAAAACAAGGGAACAGAAGCGGAAGTTAAAGCCTGGGAGACATTCAGCTGCAGCATCAAAAGATTATATAGTTGTGTGTGTGTGTGTGTGTGTGTATATATATATACACACACATATAAAAACATGCATATTTTACATTATTAAACTTATGCTGATTAATAACATAAACATGTCGTTGCTCAGTAGTTTGGTTAATATCATATTAATATATTAATATGAACAAAAATAATTCTGCTTCTTTGCTGTCATGTCATCTTTTTGTTACAATGTAGGCCCAAAATGATATTACATAATACATTAATAGTACATGCGTGCTTCCAGTTAACAGGCACTGGAAGTGCTTCAAATGATTCATTGTCATGAGGATGTTGAACGTCCATTTGGTATCCATTTGGAAGGATGTGATGATATCCAAGGGTCAACGAGCGTTGCGTGTGCATGCAGAATATTTCCGCAACATTGCTGTGACGTGGTAACAACATAACGTTGTGGCTCTGGTAGTGAAATGGGGATCTTTGGCTCCGAGGTGCTAGTTTAGTCTGAAGTGCTGCGTTCTGTGGGTGTTTGTTTTGGCCGGTAAATTAAACCAAAAAAAAAAGAACCCTCCCTATCAAGCCTGCATCTAATTACGTGTGGGCTACTCGAAAAGTAAGAAAGTAAAATAATAGGAAGTTGGTTTGGTTTCCTGCAGGAAACCAGATGAAGATGAAGTTGTTTCTTAAATCTCTCTGGACACGCTCTTGGGGTATGTCTGCAGTGTGGCAGAAAAAAGAGAAGAAAAACCAAATCGGCTAAAGTCAGCAAAGAGTTAAATTTCATACCCCAAACAGACAGAGTGAAAAAAATAAATACATTTCAGGAAATTAATTTAAGCCCATGTGCTTTTTTGAAGCCTACACACACATACATACATACAGACATACATACATGCATTCATGCTTGGATGCATACATTGTGTTTATATGTGTATATGCCAAACACATCCACATATATAATATCCACACACATGTGATTAATATTTTACTTTGTAATGAAATACTTACCCCTTTTTTCATTCAAAACAGAGGGCGATACCTGGAGTTCTTCCATCCCCAGCCTTAAAGAGGCTTCTGTGTGTATGAGTCGTGTTTGGAATTATGCAGACGTGCATGGTATTGTGATGCAGGATTTTGGAAAACGGCGGCATTAAGTATGCATGAGGAGTCAGAGGACAGGTGCTACGTGGAAGTTCCAAGACCATGACAGCCGCGGTGGTATGATTGTCCGTCGTAGGTCAGCCGTTTTAGGCAAGAAACAAAATGAAACAAAATAATAGTCCTTTAAACAAGCCCTCCAAATGTGGAAAGACTTGCCCGTGGCATTCCTCGCCTTGCAAACAAACAATGGAGTGCCATAGGGCCGCAGACTGGGGGATATAAATAATCCGTTTACTCCGCTGAGTTTAATTATTGATGGGAGGGGCTTGTGTGGCAGGTGCACAGCGTGGATTCACCCTGTACAGAGATGAGCAAAGCGGCGTGAAAGAATGGGAAGGTGTCACTCAGATGGCTCTTTGAGGCCTGCCTATTCTGTCTGATAGGTGAGGGTGGAAGCAGTACCATGTAAAATGAACAGCCCCGCTTGCCTTTGTCTGGTATACAAGTATGTTTGCCATGCCGGAAGGTCTAGGGGCAATGAACAGCACCTGAGGTGTTGCTGTGTAGGGGCGGGGGGAAGGAAATTAGGGGTTAGGGGAGAGGTAGGGGTTAGGATTAAGGTTTAGGATTAAGGCAATGTTAAGGTTAAGGTTAAAGTTTAGGGGTTAGGGTAGGGCTAGTGTTAGGGTCAGGTAAGGGATTAGGGTTAGTATTAGGGTGTGGTTTGGGGTTAACGTGTTTGGTTGGACATACCAATCATTTATCAGCTGTGAACACACGTCTTAACAGCTCTCAAAGTGCTTCATGTCAGTGTCATTGTCATTCTGCTGTCTGCTTCTATATAACAACCCAAGCAGGTAATTACAACAGTATGTTACATTATTACCATATTATTACCATGTCATTACTTTATCCTGAGCTGGAGAGTAGAATACAACCAGCCAGCAATGAAACCCCTGAGCTCTGCTTAATATCAGAAAATGGGCAACAATTTCTTCCGGAGAAGCTCAAAATTTGCGGGGACCACTGAATGTTTATGATCAGACAAGTTATTGCTATTTTTCAGATCTCATCCCCAACGTATTAAAGCATGTAGTAATTTTTGGACTGGCAAATACCATACTGACAAATTACCCGCACAGATACGGGCACACGCTCAGTGCTTTCACTCTGCTGCTGTATCTCCCATTTGGGCACGGGCCGTGATTGTTTTGTGAAATTTCCCTTTTCACTTTTGGCCAGCTGGTTTGGGTAAATTGCAATTTTGCTGTCTGAAGCATTAGTCTCTTGATTTGAACGTACTTTTTAGTTTAGTGGAAAACAGCTGTCTCTGTGTGCCGCTTTTCTGCAGGGAAGCCCCATGCAGCCTGGGGCTGCGGGGATGGCCGTGCTTTTTTGTGTATTCAGCAAAGCCTCACTTAACTTTTTTTCTTGCACAGTGTGTCCCTGCTGAAAATGTGCTGGATGAGCTGTGTGTAAATGTGCTGTGTGTAGAGTGTACTGGTATTGCATTGTATTGCAAAAGTGTATTTCCCCATGATTCATCTTAAATTTCAGGAAAACATTTCAACTTGTTTTCAGATGTTTCAGATGTTCAATATCTTTTTTTCCCTTTTAATATTGACTTCCTGGTTTTCACAGTTGGGATGATACTTATGATCCTGGTAGCACTGACTATGGGTTTAAACATGCAGATTTAAGGTTTATAGATTTAAAATGAAACCTACAGATTTACGCTAAGATTTAGTGAACCCTCACACCATTGTCTTCATGACCCACTCGTTTGACCAGCACCTTTGGTTCTAAGGTGTCATCCCCATTTGATACTTTTATTTTGTTTTTACTTTTTAATACTTTTGATTAATGCATGCTTTCCACCTTTTCATCATGTTTTGGAATCGGAAGTTTGCATATTATCCTCATTTAACCACAGCAACATCTGAACTTGTGCAGTGAAATCTGTCCTCCGATATATACATGCATGCCAACAGCAGCTTTTCCCCACAGTGCACTACAGTGAAGTGAGCACCAAGTGGAGGATAAGTGCAGCTCTGCTGACATCAGCCAGGTGGCTATTAGTGCTTGATGAGCTGCAGGGTACCTGGGAATGGTGGAATTAGGCAGAGGCCTTAGACTGCCCACAGGTACCTCTCAGGAGCACCCTTGCAATTAATTTATCATAAGGTTCAAAATCACAGCAGGGTCTCATACACTCCAGTCATCTGTACCGTCTATGAAAAGAGATTCAGTCTGTGGGGATATTGTTTATTTTATAATCGAATTGTGTTCGTTTTTGTGTTTTAGTACCTAATATATCTATACGTTTTGTACATGCATTTGTGCATCATCTTTGACATATTTGAAAAAAAGGTATTTACATCTTTGCACTACCCATGTGGAAAACAGGTCTATGTTTTTCTTCCTCTGGTACAAGGGCCTGCAGTTTATTTTGAACTGATTTATGACTAACTATGCGCAGAATCACAGGTGTCTTCTGTTTGGGACAGTTGAGCCTCAACGCCCTCCTCCCCACTTACCAAAAAAAAAAAAAAAGAAGAAAAAAGGGTTTGTTTTCAGAGCTTTGGTTTAGCACGCTGATTTCCGTAAACCTGGGAGTTCTTCCCATAAGCCGTCCCCCCCGGTGTCTTTCTGAGGCTCTGTCTCCGTATCTCTCCTGTTTTCCGTGTATGGGGGATATCCCCTGGCTGTTTTGAGGGATTTGCTACTGGCATTAGCGGCCGATTCACGTATAATTTCCTTTGTTTTCCTGAACCAGCGCCATCCAGATACCACCCGAGGTGCAGGGCTGAGCTCATGAGCCACGGGCCTCACTGGTGTAGCTTCAGTTCTGAGAAATTTGTCCAGTTTGAACCCTCGAGGGCTTTTAACCCCTGCTCTGCTGCTCCGAATGTCTAAAGAATCGATCCAAGAACCAGTAGTCCTTTTTACCTGCCCTTTCAAGGAGTTGAGCATCTGGGTTTAGCCTGTACTGTACAGTAGCCTCTATCCTGTCAGAAACAAGTCAATAATGTTTGTGTATTTATAAAAATGTGTGTGTGTGTGTGTGTGTGTGTATAGGCCTGTAGTCTTGCGCAGAGCTGATATATTGAACTGTTAGTTGATGAATTGACTTTTTTTTATGTTTTCATTGGGTGGGGTGTTTAATTTTTTTATTTTGGAAACTTTCTCGTTGGTTTGCAAGCATAGCAAAAACGTGAGAGGGAAACGCTCCCAGCAGGAAACGATTGGGGGCCGACAGGGAGGGGGCCAGCCGCTGTGAGCCCGGGCACACCGTACTGCCAGCAGCGTGTGAATCAAACAAGGCGTCCCCCCCTTCAATAATCTGGTCCTCATAAGCACCCCAATCCTTCTTAACGACCTCGGAGAGACTGTCACTTCGAAACCGCAATGAACCACTCCAGCCATGAAATGTAGGAGCCGGATCCGATTAGCCAGATGTGAGGGGTCCGAAGTGGTGGTGGCATTCTATTTAGGATTTGGGTGGGGGGGGCATGGTTTGCATTCTTGCCGTTGCATGTCTTTCGTTTGCTTACATCCTCTTGATCTGACAGGGTTCGTTATACGTGACTCGGGGGAAAATGCCTCCCGGTGTCTGTTTTCGATTTGCAGCTGAAAGGCTGGGGGGGGGGGGGGGGGGGGACTGGATGTTGGAACCACCTCTCGAGAGACGGCTGTATAGTTTGGGTTTGAATGCAGTGGAGCGACAGGGCCCCAGAATGGGCTGTGAAGATGTATGGCCTATGGTGTATCTTCTAGATCTAACCAAACTTTCATTAACATGTTCCTCAGCATGAGACTGTTTGGCCCGTAAGCCCTAGTGGGCCAAAAGAGTGTCTGGAATTCATTTTAACTATGCGATTCCAAATGACTTGCAACACGCTCGAGGCATTCCTTTTGATTCCGGGTCATTAGATTTGAAGGTAATCCGTACGGCGATAGATCATCGCTCATTAAATACCAAGCCCTGGGTTGGTTTACTTAGCGTGTGATTGCTATTTATATTACGGCCATCCTGAATTCCCATCTGTGGCGTTCCCGGTGCCTTCTCGCACGTGTCTGATTGTGTTTTAAACTCTCCTCAGTTGTGATCAGCACGCTCTCCACAGCGAGGGGTCGTTCACATGGCCTGTGTCTGACGCGGGCGTGTTTGCATCACTGGTGTGAATTTTTTAAAACGGGTCGTGTCTGCTCCCCCTGGCCGCTCACAGCGAGGGTGCAGCCCTCGCCCCTCTTTCGCATCTTGCACACCGTAACTCAAACAGAGCTCTGACGTGCCACTCCTTTGTTAAATAAATGGAGGGTTGGTGGGAACGGATTAAGCGCCTTAAGTTTTATTGCTGCGTTAGCGAGCGGAATCCGGCTCAGCCCGCCCTAAGCCCGAGCGAAAGCCCGATAAAGGCACGGCTACTCCGTGTCTCTCCAAACCGTATCCAGTGACTGTCAAAATACGGCACTTTCTCCCTGGGAGGGTTGCTGTCTGTGTGTAGGTGCTTCGCAAAGCATGTGTGGTATGTTAGCTTCACACGTTACCTCCCTCACGATCCTATGAGGGGAATTTTTTTTAAAAAAAGGTTTCATCCAGAATTTTCTGTTCCGTTGTCTTTGTATTTGGATCCATTCTGCGTTGTGCTGTAGCAGCGACCAGTACTGGGCAACGATAGAAGAATATCTGTCCCACCTGCGCTGACAGCTCAGCACACGGCTCATGTCCAGCTGATTCGCTTGTAGCTGACATTACCCAGCATTCTTAGCTCTCTGTCGGGTACTGACCTGATCCTCAGTCCCTTGTCAGTTGGCTAAGGAGTCGGATGTGCCAAACTGCACTGTCCAGACTGAAATGAACAGCCATTTTATTGGGACATCTGTCTGATAACTTGGCAAAGGTGGCTAAGGCATGCACCTTAGAGTGCATGGTGTATGGAATTCTGTGAACTCAGAGGACTCAGGTGTGTATGTCAAGGGTTTTTAACCTTCTAGAGCTTTCTTTGTGATTTACAGTGCTTTGGCATTGATAACCAAATGGCAACAGGATGAATGCTGTGAACAACAGAGCCTTTGTTTATGTACAATCTGATTTAATGTTCATCGTTTTTTTTTTTTTTTCACAGCCTCATTGGCTGTTATGTTTAATATTCCAGAAAGGAATGTGGAGTTGAAATCAAAGGGCTGTCGAGCTGAACCTAATTCGAGGACAAAGCACTTATTTTAAAATAAGCACCTTGTCACTCAGACCTTTTCAGTATCCTCACTCAAAAGTATTGGGATCAGAGGGTCAGCAGCATATGATCATAACCCTGTCTGTTGTATGTTATAGTTGTGAAACATCCATGTGTTATTTAGATACTTTACTTGTATAAACAGAATACAGTATATGCATGTGCTTAATTTCTCATTGGAGACCGATTCCAAGACGAATAAAGTTCAGAGGTAATTTGCAGTATGACTTTGGAAGACTAACACCACTGGTAAAACCCCCTCCAACACAAGTTTGGTGATGTTTCCACTATTGTTTTTTTCCCGATTTCATCATTCACATCCAAAATGATCTCATCCAAGTATGTGTATTTTTTTTCAGTATATCCTCCCACTTTCACTGTTACAAAGAGCGTGAATCATTTTGCTCATAAGCAAATGTGATCATACCCTGTTTACCATCCACGCGTGGGAGAGGTGTTGTTTTTTTCGGGCTCTTGTCGTAACATATCAATCCGTGCCAGTCCGTCTTATCAGATGCAGGCGTGGCGGCAGTTATTCACCCTGGCGCGAATAACACGGGGAATCCTGCCGCTAATTAGCCAACCACACAATGGGAGCGATTGTGCTATCCTGTAACAACAATCTGCTCGTTAACTTCATGGAGCGAAACCCTGGTGCAAATATTATTGGGTGTTACGCGGGCCCGGCTCTGTGTGGCTCGTCCTTCCATCGTGGCTGTAAAAGGCGGGGTGTTTTCGTCGTTGAGGCACCACGCTTTGGCGTTTGACGCGGTGCGTGCGCTTGCTTGGGCAGGCGTTGGGTTTTTTGGTGCCGCACGAAACCGTGGTGCTTCATCGCGCCAAGCCACGCACTAAATTTCACAGTGCGCTTTAGGAGCGACGAGCCGCTGACAAATAAACAGCAAAAAGGCGCTGTTGGATGTTTGCTCATTTGATCTGTTTAGACAGATCTGTCACAGCTGTTTACATATGGTGGGCACGAACAAAGATTGCATGCGATGATCAATTGCACGGTCTTCCCAGTCAGTTCTGGATCGTCTGGGATGAAAACGTTCAGATGTTGCTGCGCTCGTCCTGGCGGAGTCTCGGCTGATCCCTGGACGTGTGGAGGCGGCCTCGCCCCCTCTCTCCCTCTCAGATGGGCTCCACCTGCCGCCAGGACTTTCTGACGGGTTAGCGTTAGGGTTAGGGGGCAGGAGCCCTGTCACGGTGTGGGATTTGTTTGGCCATGTCCTCCTCCTTTCTGCTGCGCTCAGCCAAACCTCTGCTCTGCTTGGCGCAGGGTGAGAGAGGGAGGGTGTCGTTCTCGGTGCTAGCGGGGTGTCATGTTGCTTCCCAGAACAAAAGGCGAAAGGGGGAACAAAGCAGATCTCTTCACAATCGTCAGAGAAATCCCCCCTCAAAACTCATTGCCACATGGCCTGCCCCACGCCCCTCGAACGATTCAAGCTGATCTATTTTTTTTCGGAAAAACCACTTCATTTGTGGAATCCTTCTTCTTATAAATGCTGGGCCATGTGGCAAGTACCACAGCTGTACTTGTTCCTTATCTGTGCCAGATAGCCGCAGCTTCACTGAGCATCTGTGATCTTCCTCTCCTCGTCTACTGAATATCACAATCAACCATAGAGAAGAAGTGCCCTCGGTTCTTTTTTCTCTGAAACTCTCATTGTGACAGATTATTATTTTAACACAGAGCATAGAGTGCGGTGAAGTGCCCTGAAGCGGGAGCTTTGTATGGCATCCCCTAGTCTGGGAAATGCTTTTTTTTATCACTTCTGAATGTTCAGCAAACGGAAGTGGGTAGCTGGAGCCTTCCTCTCACCCACTGGCCATGGAGGGCCGGGGGACGGAGCTTTTGGGCCTGTCTGTGGTTTCGAGCGCCTTAAATGCTGCCTGTCTCAGCCGCAAATGTGCGTCTTTCAGCAGGGACCCCGCCACGGAGGGCGTCTGACATTACCCCTTTTTGTCCGTTTCCTTGGGACCCCCCCAGTTTTCTAAATAAAAGAGGAGAAATTGTACTTTGTAAGGGGTTGGTTCATTGCACAGTGCACTGTACAATAAGTTAACAGATGTCAAAATGTTGAATAAACTGCTGAGAGTACAGAGAGACTAAAGCATTTATTGTGGTCACAGAGAGTAGACAGTTTTGAGTGAAAGTGTGAATTTAAACATCTTATTGAGTCTTTGGTTCCTGGGTTTTTCTTTCTTTTCAGATTTTTTAGTTTAATAGTACAGTATTTCACCAAGATGAAAGCATATTGACCGGTAAAATGTTACTGGACATGTTGTAGATTGTGTTGCACAGTCTGGAATTTAAAGCATTAAAAAAAAGAAAACAAAAACAAATACATTTTTAAATTTCATGTTAAGTGTTAAACAGTCTAAGAAGTGGTGATCTTTGATGCGACTCTGTGTTGATCGGAGAGGCGAAAGCCTTAGAAAGTAGCTCCTTCCAGCAAATCTGTCCACGGCGCAATGCGCTGCCCGACAATCAGATGGCAGCAGTGAGCCACTGAGGCCGCCCGCCCCTGCTCACGGGCTCCCGAGATCCCGGTGGCGGCAGGCGACTTCTCCAACCCCCCCCACCAGCCTCCCGGCCATCCTTCCCCAGCCGCGGACCTTTTTAAGAAAAAGCAAATAAAGCCAGAGAGGCTGTGAGAGTAAAGCAGGGCCCCGAGGAGGGCTGACAGAGCAGCGGCGGGCACGCGAGAGAGAGAGAGAGAGAGAGATTGATGCCGGGGACTATGATGCACACGCCGTGAGGAAGGGGTGACCAGGGTAAGAGCAGACACAGGAGCGGTGCCTGGGCCGGGGGGGTGAGTGCTTTAGGGAGAGGGGGCTTTGAGGGCAAGTTAGAAAGCCCCTCCCAGTACCCTGCCCTCCGTAGGGGCAGGGCAGGGTACTAGAGGGTGGGGGGATGTCAGAGGGCGGTGTGGACAGGTGTCCCCCTGCTTGGGACCGCGGGCATTTCTGCAGCTTCTCCACTGGCCAGCTGGTGAAGGAGGAAGAGGAGGAGGAGAAAGAGGAGGAGGCGCTGGCCCTGCGTGTCTCATTCTCAGTCAAGCAGGTCTGCGAGAGGAAATGTCAGTCTGTGAATGAGGCGAGTGTAGCTCTGGGAATGTTTGTAAAGCTTTTTTTTCTCTGGTGTCAGCATTTTTCCCCCCTTTCTCTCCTTTTCTCTCTCTCTTTCTCTCTCTTTCTTTCTCGGCCTCTCGGTGGTGTAGAGGCAATGCGCCCCCACAGTAGGGGCCAAATTTAGGGCAGGCGCTGGGCCTTGGAATGGTATTGCTGCTACTCCAGTGATTTAACGCGGTGTGGTATGCTTGCAATAGTAGCCTGCCCCACGCTCCACGCCCCCAACCCCCCCCCCCCCCACCCCAGCAGCACCCACGAATAAACAAATAAAGCATCGTTGCTTTTAATTATCCCTGGGTCGGGTTAACACTGCAGGCTGAGCTGATAGCACAGTAACCAGCTATTATACTAAATATTTAGTGTGTTGCATAGCTGAGGCTGTAGCTACGGATTCCTAAGGGCATTTTGGCTCTCGAAAACTAAAACAATTCCTTAAGAAACGCTGAATTTATTAATAACCGCATGGCAGTGAAAGAAGAAATAAGATCAATAATAAAATCAGATAACACTCGTTGGGTGATTGCCCGGAGGGGGGGCCTTTCGTTCTTGGCTAGGGCGGGTACTAGCTGTTTTACCGACCGAGGAAATAGAGACGTGTTATGTTGATGCCATCTTGAAATATTTATTAGAGGTGGCATTATATGGTGATTGAGAGTCTTTAACCAGCAGCTTCAAGCACCACCATATTTCTTCTGTTCTGGGTGGATGCCATGGTATGTTCACGTTCCCAAATGGCGTTTGAAATGTTACTGGTATAAAGTGCTTAAATCAATGGGACATGACAACAGTCACTGTATATGGCTGTATAAATTTACCTGCTTGTTACTGTGTATTTAGAGCTGTTTGTAGTTCTAGTTCTACACTAGCAACACCATAAACTGGTATGTTTTGCCCATGTGACTTACTTTTTTTGTCATTTAGCATGCTCTTATCCAGAGTGACTTGCATAGGTTACCATTTTTATCCACTTATACAGCTGGACATTTTCTGAGGCAGTTGTGGGTTAAATATCTTACCCAAAGCTACAGCAGCAGTGCCCCAGTGGGGGATCTAACTAGCGACCTTTCGGTTATAAGCCTTGTTTACCACTATGCTGCATTACCGTACTGAAAAACGTGTACAGGTTTCCACCTGGCTGAGACTTCCACCTGACACTGGCTGGTTCCATGTTCCATTTCCCTCGTGTGTTAGCCTGACTCTGTTCTAACTTTGCATGTTTTTGGGGTGGGCCCGGCTGTGTGACCCACTCATCCAGCTGTTGAGATGGCTCGGGGTTCAAATGAGGGGCATTCCAGTTTCCCCCCCCTGCTCTTTGTGAATCCATGGTGACTCGGTGTTGTGTTGTGCGACAACAGATTCCGAACGTGACGCTGGCTCGAGCCGGTCCGGCTCGATTCCGCCCTCGCCCCCACGCTTTGGTTCTCCCAGACTCGTATTGATGGAGCGCAGTCAAGGGAAACGGGCGTTTGTGCAGCAGAAGTCACACGCTGAGTGATCTGAGAGGTAATCTGCCGGGGAAAACACGCTTATAAAAATACCATCGCTCCTGCTCCCCAGGGAGGTTACCGTTCTGCGGGAAGCAACATCATCGGCAGCAACGGATGCCTTCAAAACGGGCATTTGAACTTTCCATGTTGTCCATATTTTATGTTCAATGCTCAAGTCCAACCATTTTGGTTGGCTGTTTTTTTTCTTGTTGTTTTTTTGTTTTTGTGTTTTTATCGGTCTCCATGGCAGTTTTATACCCTGTTGACAGAGGTGTTGAGAAATCAGCCATTGGCACAAGGATCATACTGACATGTGCGGTTCGGGAGAAGGTGTTGATTCTCTGTGTAAAATTTTGCTTAATTGTTTGTTATCTGATTACTTTAATCCTGAGGAATTATATGGGGGGAGAAAAATAAAATGCTTCCCAGGCAATGCTCAGAAGTTAATATCGGTGCCAGAGCTGGCACGGCTTCAAAGTGAAGGTGAGCCTGTGTACAGGAGGATACGTTCAATGAAAGGCGCAATTCTCAAGCTTTTCCGCACGACTCATTGTGCTTGGTTACTCAGCAGTGTAATACAATTCGCCTGGGTGATACCGTCGCGGTCTGGAAGACGTCTTTCCCACGATGCACTGTAAATACAGGAGCCCTCAGTGGCACCGTGAGGTGCATGTTAATTGTGCTGAGGACCAAGGGAACAAAACAATACGGACACAAAAAGGTTAAGAAGAGTGATGGCACCTTAAACATGATTAAATAACAAGCGGTTATGGACTGTATTTTTCAGTCTGCAAAGCAGAGCTGCTAGAACTCTTCACTGCTTCACTGTCGTCATCCAGTAATACTTATTATTTTGACACGACAAAGCCAACCTTTAAGAAACAGAATTGGACATAAGAAAAAAGCTTTATTCATGTCAGCTATGCCAGGGTTTTCAATAAAGCAACTTAATGTTTGCTGGTAGGCCTTCTTAGAACCATAACATTGACAAGTAGATAGCGCTCAATGCTCATGGTATTATGGGAAACTTGCCAGCTTTGTTTGGTTTACAAACTCGGGCTCTGGTTCAAGTGCTGCGAAGATCTTTAAAGCTGTCAGGTTACCACAAGCACATGATTCCTGAATAATTAGCCATTAATTCTGCCCCCCCACCACCACCTGTGGTTGAAAAGACAGCCAGGAGCAAGAGAGAAAAAAAAAAAAAAAACAACTCCCAATGTTGACAGCTCACTCAGTGAATGTGGCTGAAGACGCAGGTATTGAACAGGTGGGAGTGTTTCCTGTGTCCAGTTTTCACTTTCCCCCATCATTCAGCACTGAAGCCAATCTTAATGAGACACGGCTGTTCACACAAGGCCTTAACAATCAGCACTATAACCAGTTACTTTTTCTTAGCCTTTGATTCACTGTAATGTCTTCCTCTGCGCAGTAGTTTACCAATTAAAGCAGGCCAGTTTGCCCAAGTGATTTGTTTTGAGTTTGTTTTCCGATTCTGTTTAAAAAAAGGTTAACGGGCTGTCCGTAGGCTGACAGTGATTGGATTCTCATTAGCATAGCTGTGATTTGTGGTACTCACAGCGTTGGAGGCTTTAGCAGAGGAAGCATTTGTGTAAACCGTATATCTGGAATAGAGGCTGCAGGTAACCACACAGTTCTGCACCGACTGGCTTTTTCTTAGAGTGTTATTCACTTTCTTCCCACTTTTCTCCATCGGTTGTGTTAGGGCTACCTGGGTTAAGTTTGTGAGGCAAGGTGGTTCCTGTTTGGGGGGGGGGGGGGGGGGGGTTGTCAAAGGGGGAGGATCTTTCAGAGAGAGTTTTTGAGAACTGTTCAAACAGTTTGCATGTCTTGTGAACAGAAGTGATCTAGGTTTTTGCCAAATAAGTGCCTGGATTCTGGATGAGAGTGTCCAACTCGCACTGCTATTGATTATGGTGGAATGTGTTTTCTCTGCCATCACTTGCAAGGTGATTACTTTTGAAGTGACAGATGGATTTGAATTTGGTGAAACCTCCAAACTCCTGCATTATTAACGCGGCCTGCTTTTTGAGCCTGTTTTTCTGATTTGTTTTATACCCCTCGGTCAGATGCGCTGAGACCTGTTTGTGCCTGAGTGCAATGTACACCTGGACATCAAGGGATCGTTATGTTTACCCAATATAACACTGTGTCCTTAACACTGAGTAACAAATTGAATCAAGTATTTATACTTTTTTTTCAATTCCAGTACAAAGCTGCTGATGACGTACAGGTAAAAATCACCCCACAGTGTTGTTTTTTTTTTTTACATGTTAAAGTAACTGTTTGAATACAGACCTCCTCCATGACTCACTGATGAGTAATTCAGTAAGGATGTGTGATTTTATCATAAGAACTTCAACATTATTTACGCTAATATCACATAATACGTTACATTTTTGGAATTTAGCAGACGCTCTCAGCCAGAGTGGCTTACATCAATTACAGGTTTTTACAATGTTATCCATTTATGTAACTGGATATTTACTGAGGCAATTCTGGGTTTAGTATCTTGCCCAAGGGTACAGCAGCAGTGCCCCCATGGGGAATCGAACCTGCAACCTTTTGGTTACAAGTTCTGCTCCTTAACCACTATGCTACACCGCGACCCCAATAGCAATATTATGTCAATGTTACATTGATATAGCTGTCACATATACACTGTGCTGTATGTTACACTTAATTACATATTATTTCAGACAGCATACTGAATTTGAACATAATCAAAGTAAATTTAGACAGTGGGTATACTGAGTTTGGATCTATTCTATGTATATGCAGACAGTCTCATTTTACTGAGTCTGAATTTACTCAGGATATATTCAGACTTTATGGATATATTGAATATGAACATACTCTGTTTGTATGGAAAGCAACACCCTGAGGTGTCAGTTGTCCCTGATGGTTAGTTAGCTTGCACTCATATACAGTATGAGCTCAGATGTTCATTATTGATTCCCTGTTAGACTCCATCATACTTTATTATTGAGACAAGGACTTATTCCCTCTCTTACACCACACTTGACTGAAAGTCCTGTGTTAAACAGCGGCTGAGATTTAGACTTCACTGTGAGGAAACTCCAGAGGACCAGGTAGAGTCAGTGAAACAGAGCTGCACCAGCATTAAAGACAGAGAGAAGGTGGTCCCGTCATGTTGGACTTTTATCATTTCCGTCCTGGAAGCCTCTCTGTCTCCCCTGGACCAGTCAGTCTTTGCTTATTTATGTTGTGTTCCACCTTAAATATGGCTTTAAAACACACCTGAAAAGGTGTTTCTCCATCTCGCTCACATCATTAGGCCTTGACCCATCTACACAGAGGTGATTACTGACTGAGTTGACTTAAGGCTCTTAGTGCAGGGTTCCAACAGGGGTGTTCTGCTTAAGATGGCTTCCCACAGCAGCCAGGTAGGGAGCACTGTGCTACAGCAACTTCAGCGCATGCAGTTGGCTTGCAGGTCGACAATCCTTGGATATTGAACTACAACATGAGCAAAGTTGGAGTAATTACTATTGCAGTTTGCATCACTATGACTATAGTGATTAAACACAGTCACATTTGTTGAGACCTGCACATACTACAGTGCTTCGTGTGCCTCCAAAAAAAAAAAACCTAACAGCCAAAGGGTAATTGTTTTTTGCCTCCTTTTTCTCTTTTTAATTAATTCAATAGGGAAATTTCTCAGAGGTTCCAGCTTCTAACTCTTTTGGTATTTTATCTTCGCATATAAAGCATCCCAAGTATGTGTGTGTGTGACGGCTTTTGTTTTTTAATTGAAGCACTAAATCAGACCATACCTCTGCTGTCATTCCTCCGAAATCACTCTGGGCGCTTTTCGTCTGTAGTTCACAGGAACCAAGACAGACGTGTCTTTATTCTGAACAGTCGGATTGCACCCTCAGTTACATCACCCTGATCACATTTAGGCAACAGCGGCATAAAGATCACTGCACCGCATTGACGGGCCGTCTGAGGCGGGGGTGTGCTCATCACCTGCGCACTGAGGGAGAGAGAACGAGCATGAGGGTCGTCACAGTCTCACGCTGTGTGGCTGCGCACAAAATGAGACTCTCAAAAACACCGTTATTACCCTTCCCCTTGTAGCTTATGTTGTTTGACCGATGCTTTGGCCTTCATTGACCCTGTGGAAATGTGTGCATGTGCATGTGTGTGTGTATTTTTGTACCTGGATTGATATTTTAATTCAGCTCGGGGCAGTTTTGCAGTCCACATAAATCCTTTTACCTAAATGTGTACATACTTAAGATTGCCAGATTAGTTTCAATATATTGTTCTAATTTATTTAATCCTTTTATTTGAAAATATTTTTTAGTAGCTTTTTTGTATAAATGTAAAGTATATTGACAGATAAAGTTTTTGTGTGAGCAATTATGTGTTTAGACTGTTTTGCCATTTTACAAGAATCTGCAATTCTCTGAATTCATATTTAGGCATTTTTACAGTTGAATGATATTTACAGTTATCTGTATAACCCCGGATACCCCTAGTTCCTGTAATTTATACCCCGTGTTCCCCTGATTTTCCTATGCAGAAATTAAGCAAAATAATTTCCATTTTTAACTTGCAAGGAATGTGTAGTAAATGCATACAAAAATATCAAAAACTGCAACTGAAGAATTAGAGGCAGCACATTTACTGTACATCAGACATGATATTTATGGAAGCGGGAGGAATTTAGCATAGCTAAATTCATGAAAGACACATGTTTTTGATTACAATTTACATAATGAGAGTAAGGCTTTACACGCGGAAGTGAAGAACTATTTACAGCTAAATGTGTACTCTATATTCCTCAGATTCCTGGTAAACACACCTAGGGATGTTATAGTTTTCCTCTACAACATGTTTGTTTAGTCTGTCTTTTTTTGGAAGGAAATGCTTGCTCAATCGCTCCTTCCTCCTTGCATGCATCAAAGCAGAGGGAGGCTAAGTACAGTGTAGGGTCACTGTAGCAACTGAGGCTCTTTGGTTTTCAATTTTTTTTCTTTTTTTGAGAAGAGTGGCCTATGTTTCTTGTTATTTTTAAGTGATAAAACAATTAATGGCTTTATCACTCAGACTGGACGACATGCATTTTGAGGTCACTCACTAGGTGATTGTGTTATTTCTTCTGACTGAATGTTCTGGCTTTATGTTCAAAATGTGTCTTTATTACTGTATAATATACACTCTCAAATCAGAGATATGAAAAGTTAAGTTATGTAAAAAGTTTACATACATCTTTTTCCATATTTTGGAAGATTGACTTTCTATCACAGTATGTCAAAGTGTGTGTGTGTGTGTATATAAATACACACATAAAATATACATCCTAAAGCCACACACATATATAATACCCTTATTCTAACTTATTTCATATTCAGAATCTTTCTGTTTGTTTTGTCTTTTATATATTTTGTTTTTTTTCTGTAGTATTTCTCTATCCAGTTTCCTCTGGATTTGTATCAAGAATGGTATACTTGTGTTCGGTGTTTGTTCACAATAATGAATTTGGTTAGATAATGCAGATGTTGTTCACCTTTTGCCGCAGTTCTTTTGTTCTAAACAAAACGCTACGTATTCACGAAAAAGGAAAATACATTACCACAATTACTGACAGAACTACAATTTCTCTTACTGATTTTTTCAAGTATTGTTATTTATTATTAATATTAATACTATAAACGCATTTATAAAATGAAGATAAAACAGTTTTGAAAACAGTCTGAACATGCTTTTTACCAAGTATAAACATTGGCAGGAGATCTCTGGGCTCCTTTTATGTCAAAACCAGTTTGAGAAGCTCAGCGATTGTTGATTGTTTAGTGAAACCAGCATTTGATATTTAGTTTGTTCCCCAATGAGAGCCTAACAGACCAGATTCCCTGTTTTGGGTTGTATGTAAGTTAGACACACTGTGCGGCACGTCCGCACAGACCGGTACAAGGCGGTTTGTTTCCCGAGAACAGGAACAGGGCGCTGGTGTGAGGTTTGAAAGGCAGACATCAGTGAAAGCTGTCCAAAGGCCTGTCTATTTCTCTCTCTCTCTCTCTCTCTCAGACACACACACACACACAGACAGAGCTGCATTGGTGCACACTCCCAGAAACGATGTTCTTAAGATGATGTTTCAGGGACGTGTCCTTGCAACCCCACGAAAACAAAACACAAATCTGTTTGAACACCTTGTTCTGCTGTGTAGGTGTTTTTCAAATCGTCCACCACACACCTTTGCCTCGGGGAAACACTGAACCCACTGAATAATAATAATAATAATAATAATAATAATAATAATAATAATAATACATTGCAGAAGAACAATTGTCGCTATCAACTGCACGGTAATAAATATAACCATAACAACCACCAGCTAAGTTATTAAAACAATAACCGCGGTTAAAAAATGGCTTACAGTCATAATGCTTGACAGATTATCTTTCAGTAGGCTACTTGAAGACAAGGCATTCTGATTGCGTATGATGTTCACATAATTAAGATCCTTATTTCCAGCCACAGAATCAATCATCATACGCTCTCAAAGTGTCAGCGGTAGGCACCGGTCTGTTTGCCATCCTTTCAGCAAATAATCTGCCGATATTTTCATGGTGAAACGGACATTGAGTTTATAATCGAGCATCTCTATAAGGCTTTTCGAATTTCAGGTTAGAAGAGCCCTGCGTTAAAGACGTGCAGAGTGGAGAGAGTCCTTTCCTCAACACACTGGACAATGCAACTCTGGGTCAATTTCCCCATGTGCACCAAGGTTCAGCAGTTCATGCCTGTCCTAATCAGGGTCATGTGTATTTGCGTGCTGCAGATAGATCGATAATACCCACCACAGTGAATGCCGAGATTATTAAAATATGTTTTGCATTTGTCCTAAAATGTGCCAAGTGGAATCCTGTTCGAAATATGTAAAATGCACTGTTTTAAGCACACACAACGGGCACAGTTGTTTCATTTATTTTTGGGGGAACAGTTATTTTTATCCAGATCAGTTGCATTTGATCAGTTCAGATTACGGGCTGCCAGAGATATGCGCAAATCAAATAATTGTGAACACGCACAAGGGCATGCCCGAGATAGAATAAGCGACCTCGAAAATGAGTTCTTATGGGTTGCAGTACATGATTTGTGAAGAGATAATTTGTCATTTTTCTTTCTGCGTTTAGTGCATGTCGCACCGTTGCAGGCATGACTCACCTCCAAATAAAATAATCTTATGTTTTCTTTCCTCTCTCTATTCCAAGTAAGACAAAATAATTACGAGACATCAAAAGGAAACGAATACGTGAGCTTCTTTTATACGTCACATTGAAAAAAGGGGCAAAGACATAATGACACGCTAAATAATTTCCAGCATTTTCCCCCTCAATTAATGAACGAATAAATAGATAAGTGATAAATACATAAACATTCAGTGCCTCTACGCTTTTCTTAACTGTCGAAACATTTTGACAGCAACGGCAAATCACCAATCTCTTCTGGGTTTTAATCTTTTAAAAGAAAATAATCGAACAGACTGCGGGTAGTCATCTGTTTATTTATCCATTCGATACAGCATTTGAACCGAGAGCGGTGTAAATGTGGAAGCTCTTTGTGTTATATACGCTGGCGAGCGTTTCCGCAGCAGTAAAACTCTGAGGTTTACATTTTCCTAAATACTGCCTATTATAATAAAATTAAACTGTCTTGCCTTCGGGATACATTAAAAACCTGCGCGGCTCGAACGCTAGATCAGAAACACACTTTGGTTTGTGCTTGTGAAACGCAGGTGTTGTTTTATGAAGTTATGAACTGATAGGTCTTGAAACAAGGCCGTCACTCCTCTAAATATACGGTGACTAAGCATGTCTGTAAGTGAATGTAGTACGAATTCGTGCCAGGTGAGATTCAATAAATTATAGAAGTGTACATCATCTTACAACTGCACAAATGGGGAAAAAAAAGTCACAAAAGAGGCCTCTCCTGTTGTGAGATTTGGGCAAACATGCTCAATGTATGGGACCAAAAGGGTTACGTTATATTATTTCCAGCGAAGTGTTTGAGGATTTCGTCATTCTTGCCCTTTCTGTGGCTTTAGGACAAAAGTTGTTGACGAGAAACGATGGCTTGTCTGTTTAAATCAGTGTTCCTTGCGCAGCAGGCCCAAAATGTTGCTCAAAATTTACGACAGTTTGTGATAGAATAAGGCTCTTATTTGTAGGGTTATAATGCGGTTTTTAATATGGTAAATTACGTCTGACATGTTAATGAATTTTATAGTTTTTATTTAGAGTTGACGTGCACTCCATAAATCTATTCCATCTGCTGCAATCTTTGAGTATCGTATGGTCTAATTAGGTATTGGAACATTCATCCACTGTCCCTTTCACTTTTAACCAACGTCAAAATGGAAGTGTTTCAATTCAAAAGTATTTCATTCAAAGTAATTGAAAGTATTTCATTTGTTAGGTTAAGTCAAAAATGAATTGTACATTATGTTCATGAGTTAAATACCTTACTGAATCCTACAACTAAAATCCATTATTTCCATCTCTATAAAGTTGTTTGTGGGATTATTTTTACAGGTAAAATCTGGCTAAGTTGATCTGAAATGTGGTCCATTAAATTTCATATGCTTTATTTCTCACTATCCAGGACCATATTTCTGCTGTTGAAAAATAGACCAAAATTGCATTTTTATTGGTCTGTGGTGACCGTATTGAGAAATAAAGGGAGGCACGTCATTTTGAAATTCAAGTGTATCCCATTATTCCAAACCTTTTAACACCATAAAATGTGCCCTTTGTATTGCTCAGATACAGTGTAATTTATCATGTAAATTGGGCTGGGATATTGTAGAAAGCCAGGGTTGAGCAGGACCAATCTACTAGCTGGTGTGGATGAAAGAAGCCATGTGTGCATTTGAAACATACAGCAGTATGGACACGGTTTGCTTAACGGCTAAGTGGTGAGGGGTCAGGGAGGGGTTTTAATGAAGGAAGTGGGCACCTCTCAGGGACAGAAAGCCACGCCTCCAGAATCAGATATGCGTATTGGCTCGTATGTTAGTTCGTACCTGTGGCTGACACCAGGTGATCTGTTCACAGGGCAGGGCCGTTTGGGTTCCAGTAACATGGGGATGATGGTGTTTGTCACTTCTCTCAGTAGGACTGTGGGGCAGTATTTGTGTGTGTTGCATGAACGGGTTGGCAGAATGTTTCTGCAGGTTGGAAATTAGTGGTGGTTGGAGTGGGTTTGTGGGGGCGGGGGGGAGGGGGGGGGTGCTTCTCTGTTCTTGGCAGGCGAACGGAGGGAAACAAGGGAGACTGAGACGCCGAACCCAGCTTTCACGCTCCAGGGCTAAGACTGATGTCTGCCAGAAAGGCTTGTAACGTTGATTTAATCCAACCCCAGCCAGACAGCAAGATGACAGATGTAAATGTACAGAGAGTAATAGCTGGAGGTAAACAAATTAATGAATAAACAACTGACAAACAAGAGGCAAGCCTGTTTCTGTCTCGCTATTGATTGTAGTGAGACAGCATTTCACCTCATATCAATACCATTAAATAACATGTTTTGATCCACTTCTCAGACAGGAGGCACATGGGTGTTTAATTAAATTGGCACAAAACCTTCTTTCCCATTTCTTTTGTTTGCAGTTTATTTAAACAGAATTTCATCTATTCATCATTTTTTCATCAGATTTAATTTTTTCCCCAGTGCGGAGGGGAAAAAAGGTTTCCTCACTGAATATGGTTATGAAACTATTCCTTCCACAGAAAAAAAAAAAAAGAAATAGGGTGGACACTATATGCCCGGAATTGTCTACACAGTACCCTAGTTGGCACTGATGGGCAAGGGGAATCATGGCTACTGCCTTTATGTTGTCATGTATGGTGTCATCAGTATTGTGTAGGATGGCCAGGTGCGGAAGGGCAGGAGTCTCCATAGCACCCAGCCTGTGCATGACTGCACTCCTGTCTATGGATCACGCTGCTTCCTGCACTGGGCTGCTTTGGCTGGAACTCCGCTCCCTTTCTTATTGACCCTTCCCTGCAAGAGGCACGCACACACACAGACACACACATTCATTCATCCTTTGGAAGTTTACCTGATTTGATTTACAGACATTCTGCAACTGTGACAGTGAGGTAGTAATCAAGGAGTGTTTTCTAGAGTAGAGCAAAGTAATGGTGATTTTTTTTTTTGGGCTGATGTCTGAGTGTTTGTGTGTGTGTGTGTGTGTGTGTGTGTGTGTGTGTTTGTGTGTTTGTGTGTTTGTGTGTTTGTGTGTGTGAGAGAGAGAGTGGACTTTGTGAGTGTGTGTGAGCGAGTGTGGATGTTTGAGTGTGTGTGTGTGTGTGTATACGTGTGTATGTGTGTGTGTGTGTGAGCGAGTGTGGAGGTTTGAGTGTGTGTGTGTGTGTGTGTGTGTGTGTGTATACGTGTGTGTGTGTATGTGTGTGTGTGTGTGAGCGAGTGTGGATGTTTGAGTGTGTGTGTGTGTGTGAGTGTGTGTGTGTGTGTGTGTGTGTGTGTGTGTGTGTGTGTGTGAGCGAGTGTGGAGGTTTGAGTGTGTGTGTGTGTGTGTGTGTGTGTGTGTGTGTGTGTGTGAGCGAGTGTGGAGGTTTGAGTGTGTGTATGTGTGTGTGTGTGTGTGTGTGTGTGTGTGTGTGTGTGTGTGTGTGTGTGTGTGTGTGTGTGTGTGAGCGAGTGTGGAGGTTTGAGTGTGTGTGTGTGTGTGTATGTGTGTGTGTGTGAGCGAGTGTGGATGTTTGAGTGTGTGTGTGTGTGTGTGTGTGTGTGTGTGTGTGTGTGTGTGTGAGCGAGTGTGGAGGTTTGAGTGTGTGTGTGTGTGTGTGTATGTGTGTGTGTGTGAGCGAGTGTGGATGTTTGAGTGTGTGTGTGTGTGTGTGTGTGTGTGTGTGTGTGTGTGTGTGTGTGTGTGTGTGTGGGTGTGTGTGTGTATACGTGTGTGTGTGTATGTGTGTGTGTGTGAGCGAGTGTGGAGGTTTGAGTGTGTGTGTGTGTGTGTGTGTGTGTGTGTGTGTGTGTGTGTGTGAGTGTGTGTGTGTGAGCGAGTGTGTGTGTGTGTGTGGGTGGGTGTATACGTGTGTGTGTGTGTGAGTGTGTGTGTGTGTGTGTGTGTGTGTGTGGGTGTGTGTGTGTATACGTGTGTGTGTGTATGTGTGTGTGTGTGAGCGAGTGTGGAGGTTTGAGTGTGTGTGTGTGTGTGTGAGTGTGTGTGTGTGGGTGTGTGGGTGTGAGAATAATGGGGCCACTCTGACGCAGGCTGGCTGAACGCTGTGCTTGTGTCAGCTCTTTGTTTCTTCCTGCTCATACCGGGGGGGCACAGCGCCACTGAGTTTCAGCTGGGTGGGGAGGACATCGCTGGACCGTGACTCCCACACTCACTCAGGGGGTCCCTCACTCTCCAGATTCTCTTCATCAGCTCCCTCTCTTTCTGTCGCTCTCTGTCAGTTTGTCTCTCTCTCCGCCTGTGTATCCAACAGTGCTTTATTGCCAGGGCAAACCAAAGCCCTCTAATCCACCCCATATTCCACCAATGCCACCCCCTCAGTCCTTCATTAATATAATCACTGCAGGGAGCAGAGGGGCACTGAACTATGAACTAACACACTGGCCAAGAACACTACAATACTTGTTTACATTTATGGACATGAACTGAGGCCAGGACAAAATGGTCATAAGTATAACTGTTGTAATATCAACAATGCAAACAGTTTAATAATAAAATAGTTATATTAATTATAGGATTATTTTAAAAGAATTAGAAATTAGTCAACCTTTTGGAATGAGCCAAATATCAGGTGAAGCTCTGCTGCAGTAGCCTGGAGCAAAGCAATTACCCTCAATCGCTTCAGTGAGTGTTCAGCCAAATTAAAGGATAATACCTGTCCGTAAAAATGTAAGCTATGTTGCCCTGGATAAACAGATATGCTAAACAAAAAAAAAATTGATAAATGATACAAAGGCCAAAAGGATCCACTGTACCCTGTGTATCAGAGGCATCCCACCTCCTTTCACATTGCAGTGAAAATAGCTCTTTTCTTTCTTGGATCCAGCTTAGCACCCAGACAAAGGTGACTCTTGTCTGTGTCTGTGGAGGCGTGCCAAGGTGTTTGACACAATGACAGGTAGGATATTTTTTAAGAGCTGCTGAAAATTGAAGTTTCTATGAGCTTCTTTGTTTCTGCGGGATAGTGTTTTGACTTGCACATTTCTGACTGCCATTGTGACACCAGCATCATAAAAACCGCGTGCTGAACATTGCTGAGAGAAAAAACCGTGTTTCCAGAAAAGACAGATGTTTCTTTCTTTCTTTTGGTCTTTTTTCTCCCCCCCTCTCATTCCCTCGCAGATATGTCCTGGGTCTATTTTTAACTAAACGTGTTTGGAGCTTGAAAGCCTTGCTGGCTTCTCTGTCGTCACAGCTTGCCCCCAAGTTCATCCCCTCTGATCTCACATTCGTACAGTGCACAAGGAAAAAAGTTCTGGATTTATTGCTGCTGTGAACTTGGGAGGGGGGGGGGGGGGATACAGCTTATGTCTCCTAAAAAAAGATAAAGTTGATCAATCAATGGCACTTAATGCACATACAGTAATACTGCCCAGTGATCTGCTTGACTTGTCACTGCTAACACTGACGAGGGGGTAGGATTTTATTACTAGATCAAGCAGAGCGAGATGTTATCAGTTACTGACTGATTTGAACCAATCATAGTGTTTTGCTGTGGTGAGCAAAACCTTTTGATTGGCTCAAATGAGTCAGTAATTGACTCCATATGGTAGCGCAGCCCACAACAGCATTCAAGAAGCCTCATTTACCCATCACTACTAATTAGCATAAATCTGTTGCTTCAATTTAAGTGGCATTTTACCATTGGGGGGGCGGGGGGGGGGGGGGTAATAATGACACTGTAGGCTGTAAAATAATTGGATTACGAATTATGCTTTTGCAAATCTGCAATCAGTTTAATCCATAAAATAATTTACATGAGTTTATAGATATGAAGCTCATAGACTGTCATGAACGCTCATTTTGATTGACGGCATTTGTGTTGACTTTTTATTTTATTATTATTATTTTTATGTATTTATTTATTTAATTTTTTTTGCAGTGATAATTTAGCACAGTGTGACCAGGAATCCAGTCTTTCCCCCCCTAGTCTCTTACAGTTCTGTTTTCAGATTCTGTTTTTAACCATAAGTTTAATGGACCTTAAAAGCGCAACCTTTTTTCCTGGCAGCAGCTGTCTGGCCAATCAGCGCAATCATTACTGTCTGCGCCGGGTCCGACACAGCGCAGCATCTGCGGGCGGCTCTGCGGTGGTGGAATTTTGCGATGTGTCGCTACATTTTGATAGATTTGTGCTCTTGCGCTATGAAAATCAGCTGTGTTTTCACAAAGCAGCGAGCGTTACGCGGCTCTGGTTTGGAGCTGTCAGTAATAATCGAACGGACGCACACTGTCTGCCGCTGCAGTGGGGGGTGCGCTGTTTGCGAGAATGAATCTTTTTTTTTTAGGCTCGCGCGAGGCAGCGCGGGGACACTTCGTGGGAGAAATAAATCAGTTGTAAAATTGGGAGCAGAACCCCCTTCCCCCTTTTTGTGTCTCAGACAAACGGGAAAGAGAAGGGGGGGGGGGGGGGGGGGGTTATAAAGAAGACCTTCGAGTCGTTTTCCGAAACCGCAGACCTCTCTCTCGCGCACAGTAGTCTCGCATTCTTGCGCTGGGTTTTCCTCCCCGCGCGAGACGTGGATGGAGAGTGACAGGCTAAGAAACGTGTATAAATCACTTTAGTCATCTTTGGGCTCGTACAGTGACCCCGGGGCCTGCTCTGCGGAGAGCGGAGAGGGGCTCTTTACCCAGGCCCAGATAGAGGGAGAGCGATGCCGGTCCTCCTGGCTCACATGTGGAACTGCTTAGCTGTTGTCAGCACAATGTTAACTAACAGCAGAGCACAAAATAGGCATATAGAGTCAAATGTGTTTTCGGAGGGGTGGAAGTTACAGTAAGCTGTCTGCCTTCAGGATGCAGTGAAAACAGAAACCTCAGACAAATCCCACATACGCACGCTGACTACTTTGGTAATTCACGGATAGAGAATGGTGATCGATTTTATGCAAGTAATTATGTATTTATTTGGGGCGGGGTCGGGGGGGTCGGATGGGTTTTTACAGGAAAGTTACATCTACATTGACATGTTGTGCTCAGACATCCTGTATATGATTAGAATTAATGGTCCTTTTTAAAAAATAAAACCCATTGGTCTGCTTTAATAAGATAATAGTTAGGAATTTTGGATCCCTTTCTTAAATTACCTTAAAATTGAATGCCTTAAATTTTGTTAAAATTGGCTGTGTCTGTTTAGGATATTATTTCTGTAAAACTACAATTAATAGTAGTTTAACAGCAGTATCCGCATATTTAATGTAAAATAGTTATTGATATTCCTGTCAATATTTCAAAATAATAAATATAATAAAATCTGAATAGGGGAAAATATATAATAGTATAATGATATATTTGTATGGTGATACATTATTAATTAGGTATATACACATATATATGGTGACACAGAGTATTCATATTAATTGTAATATACTGTACATGTAATGTGCAGTTTAATTTTCAAAATTAGGGAAAAAACCATAGAAAACATAGTGTCACGCCTAGGATGAACACAAGCGGTGAGACATCTCCCAGCATCCCAGAGCACCAGTTAAGGGTATACTCCGGTTCCCCTGGCCCATCCCGCCCCAGCTGTGTCTGGGCTGCATTAGGTCCCTGGTCCAGCTGTGGCTCCAGCTCAGGCTTCTGGTCCCCTGTGGGACTCCCTTCCTGCTTCTGTGGCTTTGCTGTGAGAGGCTTATATTATTTTCCTATCTGTGAGTTAAAACTCTGAACACCTCAGAGAAAGAACAGAATCCAGACTGACATTTCCTGCCCAGTTCAAGAATCTTGCTATTTTTAATCCGAATGGGCACACACACACACACACACACACACACACACACACACACACACACACACAGCACAGAGCTACAAGGTCCAGTGGACGTCTCGCATCTGTCATTTGAAGGAAAACCAGCGCTGTCGCCAGCCCATCCCACACTCAGCCTCTGCAGCTGGAGTGTATCTCTAGTTGGATCACTGTTCCCCGAAAACGGGTGGACAAAGTGACTGCTTCTGGTGGGTGGGGAGTTCCAGGTAACCTTTGAACCAAGGTCCTAGTTTTTATTTATTCCATGATGGGAAAAAATTGAACATGTTGAATGCAACCACTACATTTATAAAAGACAAAATTAGATGCCCTGTGAAACCTCTGCTTTACTCTCTCACATGTAATTTTGCAGCCCAGTTTTATACCATGGGGAGAAATGTAGAAGCTGTATTAGCCCTCATGGAATATCCTGTATTCATTACCACACAATATCATTTATTTCAATGGAGAGCTGGGTATCAAATAAGATGAGGGGTTATGGTCTTGCCCTGTTGAAAATCTGAGCTGATGTTGGCTGGGCTTGGGGCCTTGTTTACACACCTCTGGATCCAGCAGCTCTGGATCCTGTATGACCATCGCCATCACGGGGGCATGACGTCAGTGCAGGCCTATGTCAGGATATATATATACATATATAATATGTGTATATGTATATAAAATATATTTCTTTGTCATCTGTGTGGTGGGATTTCTCAAATGGGCCAAAAAAACATCAGAGGCACTCTGTCCAGACATGACAGCATGCTGAAAGACTCTCCGGCCAAATCGCTCTCGCAATGCCCAGCGGAGCCGCCACGGTCCCATGACCGCGAGCTCGCCGGGAGAGAGGCCCGGGCGAGAAAATCCAGTCCCTCTGGAACGCTCCTATTTATCGCGTCTCAAACTCTCCTGCCCCAACGGAGAGCTCGCAGACAGCAGCCATTTCCTGGGTTGGGGGGCTGGTGATGTGCTTTTTGTAGCTCTTTATGGCAACGCACTTTTGAGAAGTCACTCATAACGCCTTCGTAATGCCTTGGTAACACCTGCGTTCGGTTTTGTAATGCTTGATATCAGCGTTCATTTGTATTAATAACTCTTTACGACAAGTGGTACATGCTGCTTATAACAAAAAACTGTCTTCATTTATAATAGGAGTTATCACAGGCAGCTAAAATGTTTATTAATGTTTAAAGCGCTGTGTGTTTTACAGAGCCATTATTTGTACTTTATTAATGCATAAACTCCATTTTATAACAATGCATTTTAAGTAAGACGTCACAGTAGAGTATTTGAAAACGTGTGTTCCAACAAGATTAAACTGAGTTTCGCTGGAATTTCATGCTGGGTAAGTTGGAATCTACTGCGTGGCCACCTTTGAGTGAGGAATGCTTTGTCTAGATGACCTATTCTTTGTTTTTCCTGGAAGCCTGTGTTGAATATCGAAAGTTAGTTATATTTTTTTCCCCAAATTGTATTGTGATTTGCTTAACTTGAGAATTCAAAAACACCAGTGCGCTACCCTTTATTGTGGCCAAAATCCTATTATCCTGTAAAAGCATTAGCTTATACATTATATAAACACACAAATGAAAGTCCATTTTTTTTACATACACAGATAGACATACAGAGTACTAGTTAAACCTGTACAGTAAGACATTTAAAGACATTTAAAGCATGAAAAATTTTGAACATAACTAAAAAAAATCCCTTCATTCTTGATTCTTTGATTTAATAAAACTTAATACACAGTTCATTTTCGCTTATCAAGCAAGCCGTGTGGAGAGACCCAGGCTCCCGTCCATAGGCTCCTTTATCAACAAGCCAAGACCAGTGGAACCGCACTGGAGCGCTGCGTCCCCGTCCCTCCTCTTCCTGTTGGAAAAGCGATCTGTCGTCAGTCGGCGCGCACATTAGCGGATATGTAGATATGCCGTAATTTTATAGGGTCAGAGGAAAGGCTTTCATGTGTGTGTCTTCTGAGCCGCCTCGCTGTGAGAGCCCCTCACGCTCCCTGCTCCAAAACATGGGCTCGTAACCAAACACCCCTTCGGATGTTTGCGGTAGCCCGTCTATTAAAATAATCTGAAAATTCCGGATCCATGGCCGTATTTCGAAATATCATTTGCGGTAGATACCCACTTAGAGAGATAGTGGGGTACCCAAAAAAAAAGAGGGGACATTTTCCCACATCTGGTATTTTTAAACTGGTTCTTTTGGAATTTTGAAATATAGCAGCGAAGTATGTTGAGTTTTATGTGTGCTCTGTCTAATCCTGTCATAGGTAATTCAGTAGAACTGTGTTGATGCTCGTTTTAATAAGGTCAGTGTGTGTGGAGTGTGCTGGACGCACACGTACAGACACACACACAAACGGACACAGCGATTGTATTATTACACACCAGTTAACGCGCTCACACGGACACTTGCAGATGAAGGACGAAAACACAAGAGGCCGTGATATATGGTATTGTCCTGCCACCCAGGACGGTGTAAACGAAGCCTCGATGTTAACGGCTGAGTGTTTTCTCAGCCCTCCGGTGACACTGGGAGAGCCGAGCGCTGTCAGTCACTGTAAGGGCCCCTGCTTCTCCCCTCGCCTGCTCTGCAGGGAACGGCCTCTGCTGTTTTCTTTTCCCCTCCTTCTCCTGGACGTTTCTCCAAAGCAGCTGAGGGTGGGGGGGTGCATGGGGTGGGGTCTGTGGTGGGAAGTGAGGGAAGAGATGATGCAAACAGGTTGCCGAGGATCGTGGGATACCGCACGCTGTTGCAGACCTCCGTCCCTTTCATCGCGTTTCCCATGATTCAGCTATGATTTGATCAGCCCATCGGTTTGTTTTATTTTCGTCGTCCAAAGCCGTCACGGAAATTCGCACAC